>NC_081225.1:317500-322500 GCF_902713425.1 Acipenser ruthenus | reverse complement strand
TTTTTACGTGGTGGTGGCGTGAACTTGATTGGTCCTGTGCAGAGCAGGGCAGGGCTGGCGCTATTACTTGAATAATTTTTTTTTTTTTTTTTTTTTTTTTACGTGGTGGTGGCGTGAACTTGATTGGTCCTGTGCAGAGCACGGCAGGGCTGGCGCTATTACTTGAATAATTTTTTTTTTTTTTTTTTACATGGTGGTGGCGTGAACTTGATTGGTCCTGTGCAGAGCAGGGCAGGGCTGGCGCTATTAATTGAATAATTTTTTTTTTTTTTTTTTTTTACGTGGTGGTGGCATGAACTTGATTGGTCCTGTGCAGAGCAGGTCAGAGGAGGGCAGGGCTGGCTCTATTACTTGAATATTTTTTTTTTTTTTTTTTTTACGTGGTGGTGGCGTGAACTTGATTGGTCCTGTGCAGAGCAGGGTAGGGCTGGCGCTATTACTTGAATAATTTTTTTTTTTACGTGGTGGTGGCGTGAACTTGATTGGTCCTGTGCAGAGCAGGGCAGGGCTGGCGCTATTAATTGAATAATTTATTTATTTTTTTTTTTTTACGTGGTGGTGGCATGAACTTGATTGGTCCTGTGCAGAGCAGGGCGAGCAGGGCAGGGCTGGCGCTATTACTTCAATAATTTTTTTTTGTTTTGTTTTTACGTGGTGGTGGCGTGAAGTTGATTGGTCCTGTGCAGAGCAGGGCAGGGCTGACGCTATTAATTGAATAATTTTTTTTTTTTTTTTTTTTTTACGTGGTGGTGGCGTGAACTTGATTGGTCCTGTGCAGAGCAGGGCAGGGCTGGCGCTATTACTTGAATAATTTTTTTTTTTTTTTTTTTTTTACGTGGTGTTGGCATGAACTTGATTGGTCCTGTGCAGAGCAGGGCGAGCAGGGCAGGGCTGGCGCTATTACTTCAATAATTTTTTTTTGTTTTGTTTTTACGTGGTGGTGGCGTGAACTTGATTGGTCCTGTGCAGAGCAGGGCAGGGCTGGCGCTATTACTTGAATTATTATTTTATTTTTTTTTTTTTACGTGGTGGTGGCATGAACTTGATTGGTCCTGTGCAGAGCAGGGCGAGCAGGGCAGGGCTGGCGCTATTACTTCAATAATTTTTTTTGTTTTGTTTTTACGTGGTGGTGGCGTGAACTTGATTGGTCCTGTGCAGAGCAGGGCAGGGCTTGCGCTATTACTTGAATAATTTTTTTTTTTTTTTTTTTTTTACGTGGTGGTGGCATGAACTTGATTGGTCCTGTGCAGAGCAGGGCGAGCAGGGCAGGGCTGGCGCTATTACTTCAATATTTTTTTTTTGTTTTGTTTTTACGTGGTGGTGGCGTGAACTTGATTGGTCCTGTGCAGAGCAGGGCAAGGCTGGCGCTATTACTTGAATAATTTTTTTTTTTTTTTTTTTACGTGGTGGTGGCGTGAACTTGATTGGTCCTGTGCAGAGCAGGGCAGGGCTGGCGCTATTACTTGAATAATTTTATTTATTATTTTTTTTTTTTACGTGGTGGTGGCGTGAACTTGATTGGTCCTGTGTAGAGCAGGGCAGGGCTGGCGCTATTAATTGAATAATTTTTTTTTTTTTTTTTTTTTTACGTGGTGGTGGCGTGAACTTGATTGGTCCTGTGCAGAGCAGGGCAGGGCTGGCGATATTACTTGAATAATTTTTTTTTTTTTTTTTTTTACGTGGTGGTGGCGTGAACTTGATTGGTCCTGTGCAGAGCAGGGCAGGGCTGGCGCTATTACTTGAATAATTTTATTTTTATTTTTTTTTATTTTACGTGGTGGTGGCGTGAACTTGATTGGTCCTGTGCAGAGCAGGGCAGGGCTGGCGCTATTAATTGAATAATTTTTTTTTTTTTTTTTTTTTACGTGGTGGAGGCGTGAACTTGATTGGTCCTGTGCAGAGCAGGGCAGTGCTGGCGCTATTAATTGAATAATTTTTTTTTTTTTTTTTTTTTTTACGTGGTGGTGGCGTGAACTTGATTGGTCCTGTGCAGAGCAGGGCATGGCTGGCGCTATTACTTGAATAATTTTTTTTTTTTTTTTTTTTTACGTGGTGGTGGCGTGAACTTGATTGGTCCTGTGCAGAGCAGGGCAGGGCTGGCGCTATTACTTGAATAATTTTTTATTTATTTATTTTTTTACGTGGTGGTGGCATGAACTTGATTGGTCCTGTGCAGAGCAGGGCGAGCAGGGCAGGGCTGGCGCTATTACTTCAATAATTTTTTTTTGTTTTGTTTTTACGTGGTGGTGGCGTGAACTTGATTGGTCCTGTGCAGAGCAGGGCAGGGCTGGCGCTATTACTTGAATAATTTTTTTTTTTTTTTTTTTACGTGGTGGTGGCGTGAACTTGATTGGTCCTGTGCAGAGCAGGACAGGGCTGGCGCTATTAATTGAATAATTTTTTTTTTTACGTGGTGGTGGCGTGAACTTGATTGGTCCTGTGCAGAGCAGGGCAGGGCTGGCGCTATTACTTGAATAATTTTATTTATTATTTTTTTTTTTTACGTGGTGGTGGCGTGAACTTGATTGGGCAGGGCTGGCGCTATTAATTGAATAATTTTTTTTTTTTTTTTTTTTTACGTGGTGGTGGCGTGAACTTGATTGGTCCTGTGCAGAGCAGGGCAGGGCTGCGCTATACTTGAATAATTTTTTTTTTTTTTTTTACGTGGTGGTGGTGTGAACTTGATTGGTCCTGTGCAGAGCAGGGCAGGGCTGGCGCTATTACTTGAATAATTATTTATTTATTTTTTTTACGTGGTGGTGGCATGAACTTGATTGGTCCTGTGCAGAGCAGGGCAGGGCTGGCGCTATTACTTGAATAATTTTTTTTTTTTTTTTTTTTTACGTGGTGGTGGCGTGAACTTGATTGGTCCTGTGCAAAGTAGGGCGAGCAGGGCAGGGCTGGCGCTATTACTTGAATAATTTTTTTTTTTTTTTTTTTTTACGTGGTGGTGGCGTGAACTTGATTGGTCCTGTGCAGAGCAGGGCGAGCAGGGCAGGGCTGGCGCTATTACTTGAATAATTTTTTTTTTTTTTTTTTTTACGTGGTGGTGGCGTGAACTTGATTGGTCCTGTGCAGAGCAGGGCAGGGCTGGCGCTATTAATTGAATAATTTTTTTTTTTTTTTTTTTTTTTTTTTACGTGGTGGTGGCGTGAACTTGATTGGTCCTGTGCAGAGCAGGGCAGGGCTGGCGCTATTACTTGAATAATTTTTTTTTTTTTTTTTTTTTTTTTTACGTGGTGGTGGCGTGAACTTGATTGGTCCTGTGCAGAGCAGGGCGAGCAGGGCAGGGCTGGCGCTATTACTTCAAAAATTTTTTTTTTTTTTTTTTTTTACGTGGTGGTGGCGTGAACTTGATTGGTCCTGTGCAGAGCAGGGCGAGCAGGGCAGGGCTGGCGCTATTACTTGAATAATTTTTTTTTTTTTTTTTTTTTACGTGGTGGTGGCGTGAACTTGATTGGTCCTGTGCAGAGCAGGGCAGGGCTGGCGCTATTAATTGAATAATTTTTTTTTTTTTTTTTTTTTTTTTTTACGTGGTGGTGGCGTGAACTTGATTGGTCCTGTGCAGAGCAGGGCAGGGCTGGCGCTTTTACTTGAATAATTTTTTTTTTTTTTTTTTTTTACGTGGTGGTGGCGTGAACTTGATTGGTCCTGTGCAGAGCAGGGCGAGCAGGGCAGGGCTGGCGCTATTACTTCAATATTTTTTTTTTGTTTTGTTTTTACGTGGTGGTGGCGTGAACTTGATTGGTCCTGTGCAGAGCAGGGCAAGGCTGGCGCTATTACTTGAATAATTTTTTTTTTTTTTTTTACGTGGTGGTGGCGTGAACTTGATTGGTCCTGTGCAGAGCAGGGCAGGGCTGGCGCTATTACTTGAATAATTTTATTTATTATTTTTTTTTTTTACGTGGTGGTGGCGTGAACTTGATTGGGCAGGGCTGGCGCTATTAATTGAATAATTTTTTTTTTTTTTTTTTTTTTACGTGGTGGTGGCGTGAACTTGATTGGTCCTGTGCAGAGCAGGGCAGGGCTGGCGCTATTACTTGAATAATTATTTATTTTTTTTTTTTACGTGGTGGTGGCGTGAACTTGATTGGTCCTGTGCAGAGCAGGGCAGGGCTGGCGCTATTACTTGAATAATTTTTTTTTTTTTTTTTTTTTTACGTGGTGGTGGCGTGAACTTGATTGGTCCTGTGCAAAGTAGGGCGAGCAGGGCAGGGCTGGCGCTATTACTTGAATAATTTTTTTTTTTTTTTTTTTTTACGTGGTGGTGGCGTGAACTTGATTGGTCCTGTGCAGAGCAGGGCGAGCAGGGCAGGGCTGGCGCTATTACTTGAATAATTTTTTTTTTTTTTTTTTTTTTACGTGGTGGTGGCGTGAACTTGATTGGTCCTGTGCAGAGCAGGGCAGGGCTGGCGCTATTAATTGAATAATTTTTAATTTTTTTTTTTTTTTTACGTGGTGGTGGCGTGAACTTGATTGTTCCTGTGCAGAGCAGGGCAGGGCTGGCGCTATTACTTGAATAATTTTTTTTTTTTTTTTTTTACGTGGTGGTGGTGTGAACTTGATTGGTCCTGTGCAGAGCAGGGCAGGGCTGGCGCTATTAATTGAATAATTTTTTTTTTTTTTTTTTTTTTTTTACGTGGTGGTGGCGTGAACTTGATTGGTCCTGTGCAGAGCAGGGCAGGGCTGGCGCTATTACTTGAATAATTTTTTTTTTTTTTTTTTTTACGTGGTGGTGGCGTGAACTTGATTGGTCCTGTGCAGAGCAGGGCGAGCAGGGCAGGGCTGGCGCTATTACTTGAATAATTTTTTTTTTTTTTTTACGTGGTGGTGGCGTGAACTTGATTGGTCCTGTGCAGAGCAGGGCAGGGCTGGCGCTATTAATTGAATAATTTTTTTTTTTTTTTTTTTACGTGGTGGTGGCGTGAACTTGATTGGTCCTGTGCAGAGCAGGGCAGGGCTGGCGCTATTAATTGAATAATTTTTTTTTTTTTTTTTTT
>NC_081225.1:277500-312500 GCF_902713425.1 Acipenser ruthenus | reverse complement strand
GAGCAGGGCAGGGCTGGCGCTATTACTTCAAAATTTTTTTTTTTTTTTTTTTTTTTTACGTGGTGGTGGCGTGAACTTGATTGGTCCTGTGCAGAGCAGGGCGAGCAGGGCAGGGCTGGCGCTATTACTTCAAAAATTTTTTTTTTTTTTTTTTTTTTTACGTGGTGGTGGCGTGAACTTGATTGGTCCTGTGCAGAGCAGATCGAGCAGGGCAGGGCTGGCGCTATTACTTCAAAATTTTTTTTTTTTTTACGTGGTGGTGGCGTGAACTTGATTGGTCCTGTGCAGAGCAGGGCGAGCAGGGCAGGGCTGGCGCTATTACTTCAAAAATTTTTTTTTTTTTTTTTTTTTTTACGTGGTGGTGGCGTGAACTTGATTGGTCCTGTGCAGAGCAGGGCGAGCAGGGCAGGTCTGGCGCTATTACTTGAATAATTATTTATTTTTTTTTTTTTTTTTACGTGGTGGTGGCGTGAACTTGATTGGTCCTGTGCAGAGCAGGGCGAGCAGGGCAGGGCTGGCGCTATTACTTCAAAAATTTTTTTTTTTTTTTTTTTTTTACGTGGTGGTGGCGTGAACTTGATTGGTCCTGTGCAGAGCAGGGCGAGCAGGGCAGGGCTGGCGCTATTACTTCAAAATTTTTTTTTTTTTTTTTTTTTTACGTGGTGGTGGCGTGAACTTGATTGGTACTGTGCAGAGCAGGGCAGGGCTGGCGCTATTACTTCAAAAAATTTTTTTTTTTTTTTTTTTTTACGTGGTGGTGGCGTGAACTTGATTGGTACTGTGCAGAGCAGGGCAGGGCTGGCGCTATTACTTGAATAATTTTTTTTTTTTTTTTTTTTTTTACGTGGTGGTGGCGTGAACTTGATTGATCCTGTGCAGAGCAGGGCGAGCAGGGCAGGGCTGGCGCTATTACTTCAATAATTTTTTTTTTTTTTTTTTTTACGTGGTGGTGGCGTGAACTTGATTGGTCCTGTGCAGAGCAGGGCGAGCAGGGTAGGGCTGGCGCTATTACTTCAAAAATTTTTTTTTTTTTTTTTTTTTTTACGTGGTGGTGGCGTGAACTTGATTGGTCCTGTGCAGAGCAGGGCGAGCAGGGCAGGGCTGGCGCTATTACTTCAAAATTTTTTTTTTTTTTTTTTTTTTACGTGGTGGTGGCGTGAACTTGATTGGTCCTGTGCAGAGCAGGGCGAGCAGGGCAGGGCTGGCGCTATTACTTCAAAATTTTTTTTTTTTTTTTTTTTTTTTACGTGGTGGTGGCGTGAACTTGATTGGTCCTGTGCAGAGCAGGGCGAGCAGGGCAGGGCTGGCGCTATTACTTCAAAAATTTTTTTTTTTTTTTTTTTTTTTACGTGGTGGTGGCGTGAACTTGATTGGTCCTGTGCAGAGCAGATCGAGCAGGGCAGGGCTGGCGCTATTACTTCAAAATTTTTTTTTTTTTTTTTTTTTTTTACGTGGTGGTGGCGTGAACTTGATTGGTCCTGTGCAGAGCAGGGCGAGCAGGGCAGGGCTGGCGCTATTACTTCAAAAATTTTTTTTTTTTTTTTTTTTTTTACGTGGTGGTGGCGTGAACTTGATTGGTCCTGTGCAGAGCAGGGCGAGCAGGGCAGGTCTGGCGCTATTACTTGAATAATTTTTTTTTTTTTTTTTTTTTTTTACGTGGTGGTGGCGTGAACTTGATTGGTCCTGTGCAGAGCAGGGCGAGCAGGGCAGGGCTGGCGCTATTACTTCAAAAATTTTTTTTTTTTTTTTTTTTTACGTGGTGGTGGCGTGAACTTGATTGGTCCTGTGCAGAGCAGGGCGAGCAGGGCAGGGCTGGCGCTATTACTTCAAAAATTTTTTTTTTTTTTTTTTTTTTTACGTGGTGGTGGCGTGAAATTGATTGGTCCTGTGCAGAGCAGGGCGAGCAGGGCAGGGCTGGCGCAATTCAAAATTTTTTTTTTTTTTTTTTTTTTTACGTGGTGGTGGCGTGAACTTGATTGGTCCTGTGCAGAGCAGGGCGAGCAGGGCAGGGCTGGCGCTATTGCTTCAAAAATTTTTTTTTTTTTTTTTTTTTTTTTACGTGGTGGTGGCGTGAACTTGATTGGTCCTGTGCAGAGCAGGGCGAGCAGGGCAGGGCTGGCGCTATTACTTGAATAATTTTTTTTTTTTTTTTTTTTTTACGTGGTGGTGGCGTGAACTTGATTGGTCCTGTGCAGAGCAGGGCGAGCAGGGCAGGGCTGGCGCTATTACTTCAAAATTTTTTTTTTTTTTTTTTTTTTACGTGGTGGTGGCGTGAACTTGATTGGTACTGTGCAGAGCAGGGCAGGGCTGGCGCTATTACTTCAAAAAATTTTTTTTTTTTTTTTTTTTTTACGTGGTGGTGGCGTGAACTTGATTGGTACTGTGCAGAGCAGGGCAGGGCTGGCGCTATTACTTGAATAATTTTTTTTTTTTTTTTTTTTTTTACGTGGTGGTGGCGTGAACTTGATTGATCCTGTGCAGAGCAGGGCGAGCAGGGCAGGGCTGGCGCTATTACTTCAATAATTTTTTTTTTTTTTTTTTTTACGTGGTGGTGGCGTGAACTTGATTGGTCCTGTGCAGAGCAGGGCGAGCAGGGTAGGGCTGGCGCTATTACTTCAAAAATTTTTTTTTTTGTTTTTTTTTTTACGTGGTGGTGGCGTGAACTTGATTGGTCCTGTGCAGAGCAGGGCGAGCAGGGCAGGGCTGGCGCTATTACTTCAAAAATTTTTTTTTTTTTTTTTTTTTTACGTGGTGGTGGCTTGAACTTGATTGGTCCTGTGCAGCAGGGCGAGCAGGGCAGGGCTGGCGCTATTACTTCAAAAATTTTTTTTTTTTTTTTTTTTTTTACGTGGTGGTGGCGTGAACTTGATTGGTCCTGTGCAGAGCAGGGCGAGCAGGGCAGGGCTGGCGCTATTACTTAAAAAATTTTTTTTTTTTTTTTTTTTTACGTGGTGGTGGCGTGAACTTGATTGGTCCTGTGCAGAGCAGGGCGAGCAGGGCAGGGCTGGCGCTATTACTTCAAAAAATTTTTTTTTTTTTTTTTTACGTGGTGGTGGCGTGAACTTGATTGGTCCTGTGCAGAGCAGGGCGAGCAGGGCAGGGCTGGCGCTATTACTTCAAAAATTTTTTTTTTTTTTTTTTTTTTTACGTGGTGGTGGCGTGAACTTGATTGGTACTGTGCAGAGCAGGGCAGGGCTGGCGCTATTACTTGAATAATTTTTATTTTTTTTTTTTTTTACGTGGTGGTGGCGTGAACTTGATTGGTCCTGTGCAGAGCAGGGCGAGCAGGGCAGGGCTGCCGGTATTACTTCAAAAATTATTATTTATTTTTTTTTTTTTACGTGGTGGTGGCGTGAACTTGATTGGTCCTGTGCAGAGCAGGGCAGGGCTGGCGCTATTACTTGAATAATTTTTTTTTTTTTTTTTTTTTACGTGGTGGTGGCGTGAACTTGATTGGTCCTGTGCAGAGCAGGGCGAGCAGGGCAGGGCTGGCGCTATTACTTCAAAAATTTTTTTTTTTTTTTTTTTTTACGTGGTGGTGGCGTGAACTTGATTGGTCCTGTGCAGAGCAGGGCGAGCAGGGCAGGGCTGGCGCTATTACTTGAATAATTTTTTTTTTTTTTTTTTTTTTTTACGTGGTGGTGGCGTGAACTTGATTGGTCCTGTGCAGAGCAGGGCGAGCAGGGCAGGGCTGGCGCTATTACTTCAAAAATTTTTTTATTTTTTTTTTTTTTACGTGGTGGTGGCGTGAACTTGATTGGTCCTGTGCAGAGCAGGGCGAGCAGGTCAGGGCTGGCGCTATTACTTCAAAAATTTTTTTTTTTTTTTTTTTTTTTACGTGGTGGTGGCGTGAACTTGATTGGTCCTGTGCAGAGCAGGGCGAGCAGGGCAGGTCTGGCGCTATTACTTGAATAATTTTTTTTTTTTTTTTTTTTTTTTACGTGGTGGTGGCGTGAACTTGATTGGTCCTGTGCAGAGCAGGGCGAGCAGGGCAGGGCTGGCGCTATTCAAAATTTTTTTTTTTTTTTTTTTTTACGTGGTGGTGGCGTGAACTTGATTGGTCCTGTGCAGAGCAGGGCGAGCAGGGCAGGGCTGCCGGTATTACTTCAAAAATTATTATTTTTTTTTTTTTTTTTACGTGGTGGTGGCGTGAACTTGATTGGTCCTGTGCAGAGCAGGGCGAGCACGGCAAGGCTGGCGCTATTACTTCAAAATTTTTTTTTTTTTTTTTTTTTTTACGTGGTGGTGGCGTGAACTTGATTGGTCCTGTGCAGAGCAGGGCAGGGCTGGCGCTATTACTTGAATAATTTTTTTTTTTTTTTTTTTTTACGTGGTGGTGGCGTGAACTTGATTGGTCCTGTGCAGAGCACGGCGAGCAGGGCAGGGCTGGCGCTATTACTTCAAAAATTTTTTTTTTTTTTTTTTTTTTTACGTGGTGGTGGCGTGAACTTGATTGGTCCTGTGCAGAGCAGGGCGAGCAGGGCAGGGCTGGCGCTATTACTTGAATAATTTTTTTTTTTTTTTTTTTTTTTTACGTGGTGGTGGCGTGAACTTGATTGGTCCTGTGCAGAGCAGGGCGAGCAGGGCAGGGCTGGCGCTATTACTTCAAAATTTTTTTTTTTTTTTTTTTTTTTACGTGGTGGTGGCGTGAACTTGATTGGTCCTGTGCAGAGCAGGGCGAGCAGGGCAGGGCTGGCGCTATTACTTCAAAAATTTTTTATTTTTTTTTTTTTTTACGTGGTGGTGGCGTGAACTTGATTGGTCCTGTGCAGAGTAGGGCGAGCAGGGCAGGACTGGCGCTATTACTGCAAAAATTTTTTTTTTTTTTTTTTTTTTTACGTGGTGGTTGCGTGAACTTGATTGGTCCTGTGCAGAGCAGATCGAGCAGGGCAGGGCTGGCGCTATTACTTGAATAATTTTTTTTTTTTTTTTTTTTTTTACGTGGTGGTGGCGTGAACTTGATTGGTCCTGTGCAGAGCAGGGCGAGCAGGGCAGGGCTGGCGCTATTACTTCAAAATTTTTTTTTTTTTTTTTTTTTTACGTGGTGGTGGCGTGAACTTGATTGGTACTGTGCAGAGCAGGGCAGGGCTGGCGCTATTACTTGAATAATTTTTTTTTTTTTTTTTTTTTTTACGTGGTGGTGGCGTGAACTTGATTGATCCTGTGCAGAGCAGGGCGAGCAGGGCAGGGCTGGCGCTATTACTTCAATAATTTTTTTTTTTTTTTTTTTTACGTGGTGGTGGCGTGAACTTGATTGGTCCTGTGCAGAGCAGGGCGAGCAGGGTAGGGCTGGCGCTATTACTTCAAAAATTTTTTTTTTTGTTTTTTTTTTTACGTGGTGGTGGCGTGAACTTGATTGGTCCTGTGCAGAGCAGGGCGAGCAGGGCAGGGCTGGCGCTATTACTTCAAAAATTTTTTTTTTTTTTTTTTTTTTACGTGGTGGTGGCGTGAACTTGATTGGTCCTGTGCAGCAGGGCGAGCAGGGCAGGGCTGGCGCTATTACTTCAAAAATTTTTTTTTTTTTTTTTTTTTTTACGTGGTGGTGGCGTGAACTTGATTGGTCCTGTGCAGAGCAGGGCGAGCAGGGCAGGGCTGGCGCTATTACTTAAAAATTTTTTTTTTTTTTTTTTTTTTACGTGGTGGTGGCGTGAACTTGATTGGTCCTGTGCAGAGCAGGGCGAGCAGGGCAGGGCTGGCGCTATTACTTCAAAAAATTTTTTTTTTTTTTTTTTACGTGGTGGTGGCGTGAACTTGATTGGTCCTGTGCAGAGCAGGGCGAGCAGGGCAGGGCTGGCGCTATTACTTCAAAAATTTTTTTTTTTTTTTTTTTTTTTACGTGGTGGTGGCGTGAACTTGATTGGTTCTGTGCAGAGCAGGGCAGGGCTGGCGCTATTACTTGAATAATTTTTATTTTTTTTTTTTTTTACGTGGTGGTGGCATGAACTTGATTGGTCCTGTGCAGAGCAGGGCGAGCAGGGCAGGGCTGCCGGTATTACTTCAAAAATTATTATTTATTTTTTTTTTTTTACGTGGTGGTGGCGTGAACTTGATTGGTCCTGTGCAGAGCAGGGCAGGGCTGGCGCTATTACTTGAATAATTTTTTTTTTTTTTTTTTTTTACGTGGTGGTGGCGTGAACTTGATTGGTCCTGTGCAGAGCAGGGCGAGCAGGGCAGGGCTGGCGCTATTACTTCAAAAATTTTTTTTTTTTTTTTTTTTTTTTACGTGGTGGTGGCGTGAACTTGATTGGTCCTGTGCAGAGCAGGGCGAGCAGGGCAGGGCTGGCGCTATTACTTCAAAAAATTTTTTTTTTTTTTTTTTTTTACGTGGTGGTGGCGTGAACTTGATTGGTCCTGTGCAGAGCAGGGCGAGCAGGTCAGGGCTGGCGCTATTACTTCAAAAATTTTTTTTTTTTTTTTTTTTTTTACGTGGTGGTGGCGTGAACTTGATTGGTCCTGTGCAGAGCAGGGCGAGCAGGGCAGGTCTGGCGCTATTACTTGAATAATTTTTTTTTTTTTTTTTTTTTTTTACGTGGTGGTGGCGTGAACTTGATTGGTCCTGTGCAGAGCAGGGCAGGGCTGGCGCTATTACTTCAAAATTTTTTTTTTTTTTTTTTTTTTTACGTGGTGGTGGCGTGAACTTGATTGGTCCTGTGCAGAGCAGGGCGAGCAGGGCAGGGCTGGCGCTATTACTTCAAAATTTTTTTTTTTTTTTTTTTTTTTACGTGGTGGTGGCGTGAACTTGATTGGTCCTGTGCAGAGCAGGGCGAGCAGGGCAGGGCTGGCGCTATTCAAAATTTTTTTTTTTTTTTTTTTTTACGTGGTGGTGGCGTGAACTTGATTGGTCCTGTGCAGAGCAGGGCGAGCAGGGCAGGGCTGCCGGTATTACTTCAAAAATTATTATTTTTTTTTTTTTTTTTACGTGGTGGTGGCGTGAACTTGATTGGTCCTGTGCAGAGCAGGGCGAGCACGGCAAGGCTGGCGCTATTACTTCAAAATTTTTTTTTTTTTTTTTTTTTTTTACGTGGTGGTGGCGTGAACTTGATTGGTCCTGTGCAGAGCAGGGCAGGGCTGGCGCTATTACTTGAATAATTTTTTTTTTTTTTTTTTTTTACGTGGTGGTGGAGTGAACTTGATTGGTCCTGTGCAGAGCACGGCGAGCAGGGCAGGGCTGGCGCTATTACTTCAAAAATTTTTTTTTTTTTTTTTTTTTTTACGTGGTGGTGGCGTGAACTTGATTGGTCCTGTGCAGAGCAGGGCGAGCAGGGCAGGGCTGGCGCTATTACTTGAATAATTTTTTTTTTTTTTTTTTTTTTTACGTGGTGGTGGCGTGAACTTGATTGGTCCTGTGCAGAGCAGGGCGAGCAGGGCAGGGCTGGCGCTATTACTTCAAAATTTTTTTTTTTTTTTTTTTTTTTACGTGGTGGTGGCGTGAACTTGATTGGTCCTGTGCAGAGCAGGGCGAGCAGGGCAGGGCTGGCGCTATTACTTCAAAAATTTTTTATTTTTTTTTTTTTTTACGTGGTGGTGGCGTGAACTTGATTGGTCCTGTGCAGAGCAGGGCGAGCAGGGCAGGACTGGCGCTATTACTGCAAAAATTTTTTTTTTTTTTTTTTTTTTTACGTGGTGGTTGCGTGAACTTGATTGGTCCTGTGCAGAGCAGATCGAGCAGGGCAGGGCTGGCGCTATTACTTCAAAATTTTTTTTTTTTTTTTTTTTTTTACGTGGTGGTGGCGTGAACTTGATTGGTCCTGTGCAGAGCAGGGCGAGCAGGGCAGGGCTGGCGCTATTACTTCAAAAATTTTTTTTTTTTTTTTTTTTTTTACGTGGTGGTGGCGTGAACTTGATTGGTCCTGTGCAGAGCAGGGCGAGCAGGGCAGGTCTGGCGTTATTACTTGAATAATTTTTTTTTTTTTTTTTTTTTTTTACGTGGTGGTGGCGTGAAGTTGATTGGTCCTGTGCAGAGCAGGGCAGGGCTGGCGCTATTACTTCAAAATTTTTTTTTTTTTTTTTTTTTTTTACGTGGTGGTGGCGTGAACTTGATTGGTCCTGTGCAGAGCAGGGCGAGCAGGGCAGGGCTGGCGCTATTACTTCAAAAATTTTTTTTTTTTTTTTTTTTTTTACGTGGTGGTGGCGTGAACTTGATTGGTCCTGTGCAGAGCAGGGCGAGCAGGGCAGGTCTGGCGCTATTACTTGAATAATTTTTTTTTTTTTTTTTTTTTTTTACGTGGTGGTGGCGTGAACTTGATTGGTCCTGTGCAGAGCAGGGCAGGGCTGGCGCTATTACTTCAAAATTTTTTTTTTTTTTTTTTTTTTTTTACGTGGTGGTGGCGTGAACTTGATTGGTCCTGTGCAGAGCAGGGCGAGCAGGGCAGGGCTGGCGCTATTACTTCAAAAATTTTTTTTTTTTTTTTTTTTTTACGTGGTGGTGGCGTGAACTTGATTGGTCCTGTGCAGAGCAGGGCGAGCAGGGCAGGGCTGGCGCTATTACTTCAAAAATTTTTTTTTTTTTTTTTTTTTTTACGTGGTGGTGGCGTGAACTTGATTGGTCCTGTGCAGAGCAGGGCGAGCAGGGCAGGGCTGGCGCTATTACTTCAAAATTTTTTTTTTTTTTTTTTTTTTTACGTGGTGGTGGCGTGAACTTGATTGGTACTGTGCAGAGCAGGGCAGGGCTGGCGCTATTACTTGAATAATTTTTTTTTTTTTTTTTTTTTTACGTGGTGGTGGCGTGAACTTGATTGGTCCTGTGCAGAGCAGGGCGAGCAGGGCAGGGCTGCCGGTATTACTTCAAAAATTATTATTTATTTTTTTTTTTTTACGTGGTGGTGGCGTGAACTTGATTGGTCCTGTGCAGAGCAGGGCGAGCAGGGCAGGGCTGGCGCTATTACTTCAAAAAAATTTTTTTTATTTTTTTTTACGTGGTGGTGGCGTGAACTTGATTGGTCCTGTGCAGAGCAGGGCGAGCAGGGCAGGGCTGGCGCTATTACTTCAAAAATTTTTTTTTTTTTTTTTTTTTTACGTGGTGGTGGCGTGAACTTGATTGGTCCTGTGCAGAGCAGGGCGAGCAGGGCAGGGCTGGCGCTATTACTTCAAAATTTTTTTTTTTTTTTTTTTTACGTGGTGGTGGCGTGAACTTGATTGGTCCTGTGCAGAGCAGGGCGAGCAGGGCAGGGCTGGCGCTATTACTTCAAAAATTTTTTTTTTTTTTTTTTTTTTTACGTGGTGGTGGCGTGAACTTGATTGGTCCTGTGCAGAGCAGGGTTAGCAGGGCAGGGCTGGCGCTATTACTTCAAAAATTTTTTTTTTTTTTTTTTTTTTTACGTGGTGGTGGCGTGAACTTGATTGGTACTGTGCAGAGCAGGGCAGGGCTGGCGCTATTACTTGAATAATTTTTTTTTTTTTTTTTTTTACGTGGTGGTGGCGTGAACTTGATTGGTCCTGTGCAGAGCAGGGCGAGCAGGGCAGGGCTGGCGCTATTACTTCAAAATTTTTTTTTTTTTTTTTTTTTTTACGTGGTGGTGGCGTGAACTTGATTGGTCCTGTGCAGAGCAGGGCGAGCAGGGCAGGGCTGGCGCTATTACTTCAAAAATTTTTTTTTTTTTTTTTTTTTACGTGGTGGTGGCGTGAACTTGATTGGTCCTGTGCAGAGCAGGGCGAGCAGGGCAGGGCTGGCGCTATTACTTGAATAATTTTTTTTTTTTTTTTTTTTTTACGTGGTGGTGGCGTGAACTTGATTGGTCCTGTGCAGAGCAGGGCGAGCAGGGCAGGGCTGGCGCTATTACTTCAAAATTTTTTTTTTTTTTTTTTTTTTTTACGTGGTGGTGGCGTGAACTTGATTGGTCCTGTGCAGAGCAGGGCGAGCAGGGCAGGGCTGGCGCTATTACTTCAAAAAATTTTTTTTTTTTTTTTTTTACGTGGTGGTGGCGTGAACTTGATTGGTCCTGTGCAGAGCAGGGCGAGCAGGGCAGGGCTGGCGCTATTACTTCAAAAATTTTTTTTTTTTTTTTTTTTTACGTGGTGGTGGCGTGAACTTGATTGGTCCTGTGCAGAGCAGGGCGAGCAGGGCAGGGCTGGCGCTATTACTTGAATAATTTTTTTTTTTTTTTTTTTTTTACGTGGTGGTGGCGTGAACTTGATTGGTCCTGTGCAGAGCAGGGCGAGCAGGGCAGGGCTGGCGCTATTACTTCAAAATTTTTTTTTTTTTTTTTTTTTTTTACGTGGTGGTGGCGTGAACTTGATTGGTCCTGTGCAGAGCAGGGCGAGCAGGGCAGGGCTGGCGCTATTACTTCAAAAAATTTTTTTTTTTTTTTTTTTACGTGGTGGTGGCGTGAACTTGATTGGTCCTGTGCAGAGCAGGGCGAGCAGGGCAGGGCTGGCGCTATTACTTCAAAAATTTTTTTTTTTTTTTTTTTTTACGTGGTGGTGGCGTGAACTTGATTGGTCCTGTGCAGAGCAGGGCGAGCAGGGCAGGGCTGGCGCTATTACTTGAATAATTTTTTTTTTTTTTTTTTTTTACGTGGTGGTGGCGTGAACTTGATTGGTCCTGTGCAGAGCAGGGCGAGCAGGGCAGGGCTGGCGCTATTACTTCAAAAATTTTTTTTTTTTTTTTTTTTTTACGTGGTGGTGGCGTGAACTTGATTGGTCCTGTGCAGAGCAGGGCGAGCAGGGCAGGGCTGGCGCTATTACTTCAAAAATTTATTTATTTTTTTTTTTTACGTGGTGGTGGCGTGAACTTGATTGGTCCTGTGCAGAGCAGGGCGAGCAGGGCAGGGCTGGCGCTATTACTTCAAAAATTTTTTTTTTTTTTTTTTACGTGGTGGTGGCGTGAACTTGATTGGTACTGTGCAGAGCAGGGCAGGGCTGGCGCTATTACTTGAATAATTTTTTTTTTAATTTTTTTTTTTACGTGGTGGTGGCGTGAACTTGATTGGTCCTGTGCAGAGCAGGGCGAGCAGGGCAGGGCTGGCGCTATTACTTCAATAATTTTTTTTTTTTTTTTTTTACGTGGTGGTGGCGTGAACTTGATTGGTACTGTGCAGAGCAGGGCAGGGCTGGCGCTATTACTTGAATAATTTTTTTTTTTTTTTTTTTTTTTACGTGGTGGTGGCGTGAACTTGATTGGTACTGTGCAGAGCAGGGCAGGGCTGGCGCTATTACTTGAATAATTTTTTTTTTTTTTTTTTTTTTTTTACGTGGTGGTGGCGTGAACTTGATTGGTACTGTGCAGAGCAGGGCAGGGCTGGCGCTATTACTTGAATAATTTTTTTTTTTTTTTTTTTTTTTTACGTGGTGGTGGCGTGAACTTGATTGGTACTGTGCAGAGCAGGGCAGGGCTGGCGCTATTACTTGAATAATTTTTTTTTTTTTTTTTTTTTTTACGTGGTGGTGGCGTGAACTTGATTGGTCCTGTGCAGAGCAGGGCGAGCAGGGCAGGGCTGGCGCTATTACTTCAAAAATTTTTTTTTTTTTTTTTTTTTTTACGTGGTGGTGGCGTGAACTTGATTGGTCCTGTGCAGAGCAGGGCGAGCAGGGCAGGGCTGGCGCTATTACTTCAAAAATTATTATTTTATTTTTTTTTTTTACGTGGTGGTGGCGTGAACTTGATTGGTCCTGTGCAGAGCAGGGCGAGCAGGGCAGGGCTGGCGCTATTACTTCAAAAATTTTTTTTTTTTTTTTTTTTTTACGTTGTGGTGGCGTGAACTTGATTGGTACTGTGCAGAGCAGGGCATGGCTGGCGCTATTACTTGAATAATTTTTTTTTTTTTTTTTTTTTTTACGTGGTGGTGGCGTGAACTTGATTGGTACTGTGCAGAGCAGGGCAGGGCTGGCGCTATTACTTGAATAATTTTTTTTTTTTTTTTTTTTTTTACGTGGTGTTGGCGTGAACTTGATTGGTCCTGTGCAGAGCAGGGCGAGCAGGGCAGGGCTGGCGCTATTCAAAAATTATTTTTTTATTTTTTTTTTTTACGTGGTGGTGGCGTGAACTTGATTGGTCCTGTGCAGAGCAGGGCGAGCAGGGCAGGGCTGGCGCTATTACTTCAAAAATTATTTATTTTTTTTTTTTTTTACGTGGTGGTGGCGTGAACTTGATTGGTCCTGTGCAGAGCAGGGCAGGGCTGGCGCTATTACTTGAATAATTTTTTTTTTTTTTTTTTTTTTACGTGGTGGTGGCGTGAACTTGATTGGTACTGTGCAGAGCAGGGCAGGGCTGGCGCTATTACTTGAATAATTTTTTTTTTTTTTTTTTTTTACGTGGTGGTGGCGTGAACTTGATTGGTCCTGTGCAGAGCAGGGCGAGCAGGGCAGGGCTGGCGCTATTACTTCAAAAATTTTTTTTTTTTTTTTTTTTTTACGTGGTGGTGGCGTGAACTTGATTGGTCCTGTGCAGAGCAGGGCGAGCAGGGCAGGGCTGGCGCTATTACTTCAAAAAATTTTTTTTTTTTTTTTTTTTACGTGGTGGTGGCGTGAACTTGATTGGTCCTGTGCAGAGCAGGGCGAGCAGGGCAGGGCTGGCGCTATTACTTCAAAAAATTTTTTTTTTTTTTTTTTTTTACGTGGTGGTGGCGTGAACTTGATTGGTCCTGTGCAGAGCAGGGCGAGCAGGGCAGGGCTGGCGCTATTACTTCAAAAAAATTTTTTTTTTTTTTTTTTTTACGTGGTGGTGGCGTGAACTTGATTGGTACTGTGCAGAGCAGGGCAGGGCTGGCGCTATTACTTTAAATTTTTTTTTTTTTTTTTTTTTTTTTACGTGGTGGTGGCGTGAACTTGATTGGTCCTGTGCAGAGCAGGGCGAGCAGGGCAGGGCTGGCGCTATTACTTCAAAATTTTTTTTTTATTTTTTTTTTTTACGTGGTGGTGGCGTGAACTTGATTGGTCCTGTGCAGAGCAGGGCGAGCAGGGCAGGGCTGGCGCTATTACTTCAAAAAATTTTTTTTTTTTTTTTTTTTTTACGTGGTGGTGGCATGAACTTGATTGGTCCTGTGCAGAGCAGGGCAGGGCTGGCGCTATTACTTGAATAATTTTTTTTTTTTTTTTTTTTTTACGTGGTGGTGGCGTGAACTTGATTGGTCCTGTGCAGAGCAGGGCGAGCAGGACAGGGCTGGCGCTATTACTTGAATAATTTTTTTTTTTTTCTTTTTTTTTACGTGGTGGTGGCGTGAACGTGATTGGTCCTGTGCAGAGCAGGGCGAGCAGGGCAGGGCTGGCGCTATTACTTTAAAAAATTTTTTTTTTTTTTTTTTTTTTACGTGGTGGTGGCGTGAACTTGATTGGTCCTGTGCAGAGCAGGGCGAGCAGGGCAGGGCTGGCGCTATTCAAAATTTTTTTTTTTTTTTTTTTTTTTACGTGGTGGTGGCGTGAACTTGATTGGTACTGTGCAGAGCAGGGCAGGGCTGGCGCTATTACTTGAATAATTTTTTTTTTTTTTTTTTTTTTACGTGGTGGTGGCGTGAACTTGATTGGTCCTGTGCAGAGCAGGGCGAGCAGGGCAGGGCTGGCGCTATTACTTCAAAAATTTTTTTATTTTTTTTTTTTTACGTGGTGGTGGCGTGAACTTGATTGGTCCTGTGCAGAGCAGGGCGAGCAGGGCAGGGCTGGCGGTATTACTTCAAAAATTTTTTTTTTTTTTTTTTTTTTACGTGGTGGTGGCGTGAACTTGATTGGTCCTGTGCAGAGCAGGGCGAGCAGGGCAGGGCTGGCGCTATTACTTGAATAATTTTTTATTTATTTTTTTTTTTACGTGGTGGTGGCGTGAACTTGATTGGTCCTGTGCAGAGCAGGGCGAGCAGGGCAGGGCTGGCGCTATTACTTCAAAAATTTATTTATTTATTTTTTTTTTTACGTGGTGGTGGCGTGAACTTGATTGGTCCTGTGCAGAGCAGGGCTGGCGCTATTACTTCAAAAATTTTTTTTTTTTTTTTTTTTTTACGTGGTGGTGGCGTGAACTTGATTGGTCCTGTGCAGAGCAGGGCAGGGCTGGCGCTATTACTTGAATAATTTTTTTTTTTTTTTTTTTTTTACGTGGTGGTGGCGTGAACTTGATTGGTCCTGTGCAGAGCAGGGCGAGCAGGGCAGGGCTGGCGCTATTACTTCAAAACTTTTTTTTTTTTTTTTTTTTTTTTACGTGGTGGTGGCGTGAACTTGATTGGTCCTGTGCAGAGCAGGGCGAGCAGGGCAGGGCTGGCGCTATTACTTGAATAATTTTTTTTTTTTTTTTTTTTTTACGTGGTGGTGGCGTGAACTTGATTGGTCCTGTGCAGAGCAGGGCGAGCAGGGCAGGGCTGGCGCTATTACTTTAAAATTTTTTTTTTTTTTTTTTTTTTTACGTGGTGGTGGCGTGAACTTGATTGGTCCTGTGCAGAGCAGGGCGAGCAGGGCAGGGCTGGCGCTATTCAAAATTTTTTTTTTATTTTTTTTTTTTACGTGGTGGTGGCGTGAACTTGATTGGTCCTGTGCAGAGCAGGGCGAGCAGGGCAGGGCTGGCGCTATTACTTCAAAAAATTTTTTTTTTTTTTTTTTTTTTACGTGGTGGTGGCGTGAACTTGATTGGTCCTGTGCAGAGCAGGGCAGGGCTGGCGCTATTACTTGAATAATTTTTTTTTTTTTTTTTTTTTTACGTGGTGGTGGCGTGAACTTGATTGGTCCTGTGCAGAGCAGGGCGAGCAGGGCAGGGCTGGCGCTATTACTTGAATAATTTTTTTTTTTTTTTTTTTTTTTACGTGGTGGTGGCGTGAACTTGATTGGTCCTGTGCAGAGCAGGGCGAGCAGGGCAGGGCTGGCGCTATTACTTTAAAAAATTTTTTTTTTTTTTTTTTTTTTACGTGGTGGTGGCGTGAACTTGATTGGTCCTGTGCAGAGCAGGGCGAGCAGGGCAGGGCTGGCGCTATTCAAAATTTTTTTTTTTTTTTTTTTTTTTACGTGGTGGTGGCGTGAACTTGATTGGTACTGTGCAGAGCAGGGCAGGGCTGGCGCTATTACTTGAATAATTTTTTTTTTTTTTTTTTTTTTACGTGGTGGTGGCGTGAACTTGATTGGTCCTGTGCAGAGCAGGGCGAGCAGGGCAGGGCTGGCGCTATTACTTCAAAAATTTTTTTTTTTTTTTTTTTTTACGTGGTGGTGGCGTGAACTTGATTGGTCCTGTGCAGAGCAGGGCGAGCAGGGCAGGGCTGGCGGTATTACTTCAAAAATTTTTTTTTTTTTTTTTTTTTTACGTGGTGGTGGCGTGAACTTGATTGGTCCTGTGCAGAGCAGGGCGAGCAGGGCAGGGCTGGCGCTATTACTTCAAAATTTTTTTTTTTTTTTTTTTTTTTACGTGGTGGTGGCGTGAACTTGATTGGTACTGTGCAGAGCAGGGCAGGGCTGGCGCTATTACTTGAATAATTATTTTTTATTTTTTTTTTTTTACGTGGTGGTGGCGTGAACTTGATTGGTCCTGTGCAGAGCAGGGCGAGCAGGGCAGGGCTGGCGCTATTACTTCAAAATTTTTTATTTAATTTTTTTTTTTTTACGTGGTGGTGGCGTGAACTTGATTGGTCCTGTGCAGAGCAGGGCGAGCAGGGCAGGGCTGGCGCTATTACTTGAATAATTTTTTTTTTTTTTTTTTTTTTACGTGGTGGTGGCGTGAACTTGATTGGTCCTGTGCAGAGCAGGGCGAGCAGGGCAGGGCTGGCGCTATTACTTCAAAAATTTATTTATTTATTTTTTTTTTTACGTGGTGGTGGCGTGAACTTGATTGGTCCTGTGCAGAGCAGGGCGAGCAGGGCAGGGCTGGCGCTATTACTTCAAAATTTTTTTTTTTTTTTTTTTTTTACGTGGTGGTGGCGTGAACTTGATTGGTCCTGTGCAGAGCAGGGCAGGGCTGGCGCTATTACTTGAATAATTTTTTTTTTTTTTTTTTTTTTACGTGGTGGTGGCGTGAACTTGATTGGTCCTGTGCAGAGCAGGGCGAGCAGGGCAGGGCTGGCGCTATTACTTCAAAACTTTTTTTTTTTTTTTTTTTTTTTTACGTGGTGGTGGCGTGAACTTGATTGGTCCTGTGCAGAGCAGGGCGAGCAGGGCAGGGCTGGCGCTATTACTTGAATAATTTTTTTTTTTTTTTTTTTTTTACGTGGTGGTGGCGTGAACTTGATTGGTCCTGTGCAGAGCAGGGCGAGCAGGGCAGGGCTGGCGCTATTACTTTAAAAATTTTTTTTTTTTTTTTTTTTTTACGTGGTGGTGGCGTGAACTTGATTGGTCCTGTGCAGAGCAGGGCGAGCAGGGCAGGGCTGGCGCTATTCAAAATTTTTTTTTTTTTTTTTTTTTTTTACGTGGTGGTGGCGTGAACTTGATTGGTACTGTGCAGAGCAGGGCAGGGCTGGCGCTATTACTTGAATAATTTTTTTTTTTTTTTTTTTTTTACGTGGTGGTGGCGTGAACTTGATTGGTCCTGTGCAGAGCAGGGCGAGCAGGGCAGGGCTGGCGCTATTACTTCAAAAATTTTTTTTTTTTTTTTTTTTTTTACGTGGTGGTGGCGTGAACTTGATTGGTCCTGTGCAGAGCAGGGCGAGCAGGGCAGGGCTGGCGGTATTACTTCAAAAAAAATTTTTTTTTTTTTTTTTTTACGTGGTGGTGGCGTGAACTTGATTGGTCCTGTGCAGAGCAGGGCGAGCAGGGCAGGGCTGGCGCTATTACTTCAAAATTTTTTTTTTTTTTTTTTTTTTTACGTGGTGGTGGCGTGAACTTGATTGGTCCTGTGCAGAGCAGGGCGAGCAGGGCAGGGCTGGCGCTATTACTTCAAAATTTTTTTTTTTTTACGTGGTGGTGGCGTGAACTTGATTGGTCCTGTGCAGAGCAGGGCGAGCAGGGCAGGGCTGGCGCTATTACTTCAAAAATTTTTTTTTTTTTTTTTTTTTTTTACGTGGTGGTGGCGTGAACTTGATTGGTCCTGTGCAGAGCAGGGCGAGCAGGGCAGGGCTGGCGCTATTACTTGAATAATTTTTTTTTTTTTTTTTTTTTTACGTGGTGGTGGCGTGAACTTGATTGGTCCTGTGCAGAGCAGGGCGAGCAGGGCAGGGCTGGCGCTATTACTTCAAAAATTTTTATTTTTTTTTTTTTTTTTTACGTGGTGGTGGCGTGAACTTGATTGGTCCTGTGCAGAGCAGGGCGAGCAGGGCAGGGCTGGCGCTATTACTTGAATAATTTTTTTTTTTTTTTTTTTTTTACGTGGTGGTGGCGTGAACTTGATTGGTCCTGTGCAGAGCAGGGCAGCAGGGCAGGGCTGGCGCTATTACTTCAAAAAATTTTTTTTTTTTTTTTTTTTTTACGTGGTGGTGGCGTGAACTTGATTGGTCCTGTGCAGAGCAGGGCGAGCAGGGCAGGGCTGGCGCTATTACTTCAAAAATTTTTTTTTTTTTTTTTTTTTTACGTGGTGGTGGCGTGAACTTGATTGGTACTGTGCAGAGCAGGGCAGGGCTGGCGCTATTACTTGAATAATTTTTTTTTTTTTTTTTTTTTTTACGTGGTGGTGGCGTGAACTTGATTGGTCCTGTGCAGAGCAGGGCGAGCAGGGCAGGGCTGGCGCTATTACTTGAAAAATTTTTTTTTTTTTTTTTTTTTTTTTACGTGGTGGTGGCGTGAACTTGATTGGTCCTGTGCAGGCAGGGCGAGCAGGGCAGGGCTGGCGCTATTACTTCAAAATTTTTTTTTTTTTTTTTTTTTTTTACGTGGTGGTGGCGTGAACTTGATTGGTCCTGTGCAGAGCAGGGCGAGCAGGGCAGGGCTGGCGCTATTACTTCAAAAATTTTTTTTTTTTTTTTTTTTTTACGTGGTGGTGGCGTGAACTTGATTGGTACTGTGCAGAGCAGGGCAGGGCTGGCGCTATTACTTGAATAATTTTTTTTTTTTTTTTTTTTTTTACGTGGTGGTGGCGTGAACTTGATTGGTCCTGTGCAGAGCAGGGCGAGCAGGGCAGGGCTGGCGCTATTACTTGAAAAATTTTTTTTTTTTTTTTTTTTTTTTACGTGGTGGTGGCGTGAACTTGATTGGTCCTGTGCAGAGCAGGGCGAGCAGGGCAGGGCTGGCGCTATTACTTCAAAAATTTTTTTTTTTTTTTTTTTTTTACGTGGTGGTGGCGTGAACTTGATTGGTCCTGTGCAGGCAGGGCGAGCAGGGCAGGGCTGGCGCTATTACTTCAAAATTTTTTTTTTTTTTTTTTTTTTTTACGTGGTGGTGGCGTGAACTTGATTGGTCCTGTGCAGAGCAGGGCGAGCAGGGCAGGGCTGGCGCTATTACTTCAAAATTTTTTTTTTTTTTTTTTTTTACGTGATGGTGGCGTGAACTTGATTGGTCCTGTGCAGAGCAGGGCGAGCAGGGCAGGGCTGGCGCTAATACTTCAAAAATTTTTTTTTTTTTTTTTTTTTTACGTGGTGGTGGCGTGAACTTGATTGGTCCTGTGCAGAGCAGGGCGAGCAGGGCAGGGCTGGCGCTATTACTTGAATAATTTTTTTTTTTTTTTTTTTTTACGTGGTGGTGGCGTGAACTTGATTGGTCCTGTGCAGAGCAGGGCGAGCAGGGCAGGACTGGCGCTATTACTTCAAAAAATTTTTTTTTTTTTTTTTTACGTGGTGGTGGCGTGAACTTGATTGGTCCTGTGCAGAGCAGGGCGAGCAGGGCAGGGCTGGCGCTATTATTTCAAAATTTTTTTTTTTTTTTTTTTTTTTACGTGGTGGTGGCGTGAACTTGATTGGTCCTGTGCAGAGCAGGGCGAGCAGGGCAGGACTGGCGCTATTACTTCAAAAAATTTTTTTTTTTTTTTTTTACGTGGTGGTGGCGTGAACTTGATTGGTCCTGTGCAGAGCAGGGCGAGCAGGGCAGGGCTGGCGCTATTACTTCAAAAATTTTTTTTTTTTTTTTTTTTTTTACGTGGTGGTGGCGTGAACTTGATTGGTCCTGTGCAGAGCAGGGCGAGCAGGGCAGGGCTGGCGCTATTACTTGAATAATTTTTTTTTTTTTTTTTTTTACGTGGTGGTGGCGTGAACTTGATTGGTCCGTGCAGAGCAGGGCGAGCAGGGCAGGGCTGGCGCTATTGAAAAATTTTTTTTTTTTTTTTTTTTTTTACGTGGTGGTGGCGTGAACTTGATTGGTCCTGTGCAGAGCAGGGCGAGCAGGGCAGGGCTGGCGCTATTACTTGAATAATTTTTTTTTTTTTTTTTTTTTTTACGTGGTGGTGGCGTGAACTTGATTGGTCCTGTGCAGAGCAGGGCGAGCAGGGCAGGGCTGGCGCTATTACTTGAATAATTTTTTTTTTTTTTTTTTTTTTACGTGGTGGTGGCGTGAACTTGATTGGTCCTGTGCAGAGCAGGGCGAGCAGGGCAGGGCTGGCGCTATTACTTCAAAAATTTTTTTTTTTTTTTTTTTTTTACGTGGTGGTGGCGTGAACTTGATTGGTCCTGTGCAGAGCAGGGCGAGCAGGGCAGGGCTGGCGCTATTACTTCAAAATTTTTTTTTTTTTTTTTTTTTTTTACGTGGTGGTGGCATGAACTTGATTGGTCCTGTGCAGAGCAGGGCGAGCAGGGCAGGGCTGGCGCTATTACTTCAAAAATTTTTTTTTTTTTTTTTTTTTTTACGTGGTGGTGGCGTGAACTTGATTGGTCCTGTGCAGAGCAGGGCGAGCAGGGCAGGGCTGGCGCTATTACTTCAAAATTTTTTTTTTTTTTTTTTTTTTTACGTGGTGGTGGCGTGAACTTGATTGGTCCTGTGCAGAGCAGGGCGAGCAGGGCAGGGCTGGCGCTATTACTTCAAAAATTTTTTTTTTTTTTTTTTTTTTTACGTGGTGGTGGCGTGAACTTGATTGGTACTGTGCAGAGCAGGGCAGGGCTGGCGCTATTACTTCAAAATTTTTTTTTTTTTTTTTTTTTTTACGTGGTGGTGGCGTGAACTTGATTGGTACTGTGCAGAGCAGGGCAGGGCTGGCGCTATTACTTGAATAATTTTTTTTTTTTTTTTTTTTTTTACGTGGTGGTGGCGTGAACTTGATTGGTCCTGTGCAGAGCAGGGCGAGCAGGGCAGGGCTGGCGCTATTACTTCAAAAATTTTTTTTTTTTTTTTTTTTTTTACGTGGTGGTGGCGTGAACTTGATTGGTCCTGTGCAGAGCAGGGCGAGCAGGGCAGGGCTGGCGCTATTACTTCAAATTTTTTTTTTTTTTTTTTTTTTACGTGGTGGTGGCGTGAACTTGATTGGTCCTGTGCAGAGCAGGGCGAGCAGGGCAGGGCTGGCGCTATTACTTCAAAAATTTTTTTTTTTTTTTTTTTTTTTACGTGGTGGTGGCGTGAACTTGATTGGTCCTGTGCAGAGCAGGGCGAGCAGGGCAGGGCTGGCGCTATTACTTCAAAATTTTTTTTTTTTTTTTTTTTTTTTACGTGGTGGTGGCATGAACTTGATTGGTCCTGTGCAGAGCAGGGCGAGCAGGGCAGGGCTGGCGCTATTACTTCAAAATTTTTTTTTTTTTTTTTTTTTTTTACGTGGTGGTGGCGTGAACTTGATTGGTCCTGTGCAGAGCAGGGCGAGCAGGGCAGGGCTGGCGCTATTACTTCAAAAATTTTTTTTTTTTTTTTTTTTTTTACGTGGTGGTGGCGTGAACTTGATTGGTCCTGTGCAGAGCAGGGCGAGCAGGGCAGGGCTGGCGCTATTACTTCAAATTTTTTTTTTTTTTTTTTTTTTTACGTGGTGGTGGCGTGAACTTGATTGGTCCTGTGCAGAGCAGGGCGAGCAGGGCAGGGCTGGCGCTATTACTTCAAAAAATTTTTTTTTTTTTTTTTTTTTTACGTGGTGGTGGCGTGAACTTGATTGGTCCTGTGCAGAGCAGGGCGAGCAGGGCAGGGCTGGCGCTATTACTTCAAAATTTTTTTTTTTTTTTTTTTTTTTTACGTGGTGGTGGCATGAACTTGATTGGTCCTGTGCAGAGCAGGGCGAGCAGGGCAGGGCTGACGCTATTACTTCAAAATTTTTTTTTTTTTTTTTTTTTTTTACGTGGTGGTGGCGTGAACTTGATTGGTCCTGTGCAGAGCAGGGCGAGCAGGGCAGGGCTGGCGCTATTACTTCAAAATTTTTTTTTTTTTTTTTTTTTTTTACGTGGTGGTGGCGTGAACTTGATTGGTCCTGTGCAGAGCAGGGCGAGCAGGGCAGGGCTGGCGCTATTACTTCAAAAATTTTTTTTTTTTTTTTTTTTTTTACGTGGTGGTGGCGTGAACTTGATTGGTCCTGTGCAGAGCAGGGCGAGCAGGGCAGGGCTGGCGCTATTACTTCAAAAATTTTTTTTTTTTTTTTTTTTTTTACGTGGTGGTGGCGTGAACTTGATTGGTACTGTGCAGAGCAGGGCAGGGCTGGCGCTATTACTTCAAAAATTTATTTATTTTTTTTTTTTTTACGTGGTGGTGGCGTGAACTTGATTGGTACTGTGCAGAGCAGGGCAGGGCTGGCGCTATTACTTGAATAATTTTTTTTTTTTTTTTTTTTTTTACGTGTTGGTGGCGTGAACTTGATTGGTCCTGTGCAGAGCAGGGCGAGCAGGGCAGGGCTGGCGCTATTACTTCAAAAAATTTTTTTTTTTTTTTTTTTTTTACGTGGTGGTGGCGTGAACTTGATTGGTCCTGTGCAGAGCAGGGCGAGCAGGGCAGGGCTGGCGCTATTACTTAAAATTTTTTTTTTTTTTTTTTTTTTTTACGTGGTGGTGGCGTGAACTTGATTGGTCCTGTGCAGAGCAGGGCGAGCAGGGCAGGGCTGGCGCTATTACTTCAAAAATTTTTTTTTTTTTTTTTTTTTTTACGTGGTGGTGGCGTGAACTTGATTGGTCCTGTGCAGAGCAGGGCGAGCAGGGCAGGGCTGGCGCTATTACTTAAAATTTTTTTTTTTTTTTTTTTTTTTTACGTGGTGGTGGCGTGAACTTGATTGGTCCTGTGCAGAGCAGGGCGAGCAGGGCAGGGCTGGCGCTATTACTTCAAAAATTTTTTTTTTTTTTTTTTTTTTTACGTGGTGGTGGCGTGAACTTGATTGGTCCTGTGCAGAGCAGGGCGAGCAGGGCAGGGCTGGCGCTATTACTTCAAATTTTTTTTTTTTTTTTTTTTTTTACGTGGTGGTGGCGTGAACTTGATTGGTCCTGTGCAGAGCAGGGCGAGCAGGGCAGGGCTGGCGCTATTACTTCAAAAATTTTTTTTTTTTTTTTTTTTTTTACGTGGTGGTGGCGTGAACTTGATTGGTCCTGTGCAGAGCAGGGCGAGCAGGGCAGGGCTGGCGCTATTACTTCAAAATTTTTTTTTTTTTTTTTATTTTTACGTGGTGGTGGCGTGAACTTGATTGGTCCTGTGCAGGGGCGAGCAGGGCAGGGCTGGCGCTATTACTTCAAAAAAATTTTTTTTTTTTTTTTTTTACGTGGTGGTGGCGTGAACTTGATTGGTACTGTGCAGAGCAGGGCAGGGCTGGCGCTATTACTTGAATAATTTTTTTTTTTTTTTTTTTTTTTACGTGGTGGTGGCGTGAACTTGATTGGTCCTGTGCAGAGCAGGGCGAGCAGGGCAGGGCTGGCGCTATTACTTGAATAATTTTTTTTTTTTTTTTTTTTTTACGTGGTGGTGGCGTGAACTTGATTGGTCCTGTGCAGAGCAGGGCGAGCAGGGCAGGGCTGGCGCTATTACTTCAAATTTTTTTTTTTTTTTTTTTTTTTTACGTGGTGGTGGCGTGAACTTGATTGGTCCTGTGCAGAGCAGGGCGAGCAGGGCAGGGCTGGCGCTATTACTTCAAATTTTTTTTTTTTTTTTTTTTTTTACGTGGTGGTGGCGTGAACTTGATTGGTCCTGTGCAGAGCAGGGCGAGCAGGGCAGGGCTGGCGCTATTACTTCAAAAATTTTTTTTTTTTTTTTTTTTTTTACGTGGTGGTGGCGTGAACTTGATTGGTCCTGTGCAGAGCAGGGCGAGCAGGGCAGGGCTGGCGCTATTACTTCAAAAATTTTTTTTTTTTTTTATTTTTACGTGGTGGTGGCGTGAACTTGATTGGTCCTGTGCAGGGGCGAGCAGGGCAGGGCTGGCGCTATTACTTCAAAAAAATTTTTTTTTTTTTTTTTTTACGTGGTGGTGGCGTGAACTTGATTGGTCCTGTGCAGAGCAGGGCGAGCAGGGCAGGGCTGGCGCTATTACTTCAAATTTTTTTTTTTTTTTTTTTTTTTACGTGGTGGTGGCGTGAACTTGATTGGTCCTGTGCAGAGCAGGGCGAGCAGGGCAGGGCTGGCGCTATTACTTCAAAAATTTTTTTTTTTTTTTTATTTTTACGTGGTGGTGGCGTGAACTTGATTGGTCCTGTGCAGGGGCGAGCAGGGCAGGGCTGGCGCTATTACTTCAAAAAAATTTTTTTTTTTTTTTTTTTACGTGGTGGTGGCGTGAACTTGATTGGTACTGTGCAGAGCAGGGCAGGGCTGGCGCTATTACTTGAATAATTTTTTTTTTTTTTTTTTTTTTTACGTGGTGGCGTGAACTTGATTGGTCCTGTGCAGAGCAGGGCGAGCAGGGCAGGGCTGGCGCTATTACTTCAAAAATTTTTTTTTTTTTTTTTTTTTACGTGGTGGTGGCGTGAACTTGATTGGTCCTGTGCAGAGCAGGGCGAGCAGGGCAGGGCTGGCGCTATTACTTCAAATTTTTTTTTTTTTTTTTTTTTTTACGTGGTGGTGGCGTGAACTTGATTGGTCCTGTGCAGAGCAGGGCGAGCAGGGCAGGGCTGGCGCTATTACTTCAAAATTTTTTTTTTTTTTTTTTTTTTTTACGTGGTGGTGGCGTGAACTTGATTGGTCCTGTGCAGAGCAGGGCGAGCAGGGCAGGGCTGGCGCTATTACTTCAAAAAAATTTTTTTTTTTTTTTTTTTACGTGGTGGTGGCGTGAACTTGATTGGTACTGTGCAGAGCAGGGCAGGGCTGGCGCTATTACTTGAATAATTTTTTTTTTTTTTTTTTTTTTACGTGGTGGTGGCGTGAACTTGATTGGTCCTGTGCAGAGCAGGGCGAGCAGGGCAGGGCTGGCGCTATTACTTGAATAATTTTTTTTTTTTTTTTTTTTTTTACGTGGTGGTGGCGTGAACTTGATTGGTCCTGTGCAGAGCAGGACGAGCAGGGCAGGGCTGGCGCTATTACTTCAAATTTTTTTTTTTTTTTTTTTTTTTTACGTGGTGGTGGCGTGAACTTGATTGGTCCTGTGCAGAGCAGGGCGAGCAGGGCAGGGCTGGCGCTATTACTTCAAAATTTTTTTTTTTTTTTTTTTTTTTTACGTGGTGGTGGCGTGAACTTGATTGGTACTGTGCAGAGCAGGGCAGGGCTGGCGCTATTACTTGAATAATTTTTTTTTTTTTTTTTTTTTTTACGTGGTGGCGTGAACTTGATTGGTCCTGTGCAGAGCAGGGCGAGCAGGGCAGGGCTGGCGCTATTACTTCAAAAATTTTTTTTTTTTTTTTTTTTTACGTGGTGGTGGCGTGAACTTGATTGGTCCTGTGCAGAGCAGGGCGAGCAGGGCAGGGCTGGCGCTATTACTTCAAATTTTTTTTTTTTTTTTTTTTTTTACGTGGTGGTGGCGTGAACTTGATTGGTCCTGTGCAGAGCAGGGCGAGCAGGGCAGGGCTGGCGCTATTACTTCAAAAATTTTTTTTTTTTTTTTTTTTTTTACGTGGTGGTGGCGTGAACTTGATTGGTCCTGTGCAGAGCAGGGCGAGCAGGGCAGGGCTGGCGCTATTACTTCAAAAAATTTTTTTTTTTTTTTTTTTTACGTGGTGGTGGCGTGAACTTGATTGGTACTGTGCAGAGCAGGGCAGGGCTGGCGCTATTACTTGAATAATTTTTTTTTTTTTTTTTTTTTTACGTGGTGGTGGCGTGAACTTGATTGGTCCTGTGCAGAGCAGGGCGAGCAGGGCAGGGCTGGCGCTATTACTTGAATAATTTTTTTTTTTTTTTTTTTTTTTACGTGGTGGTGGCGTGAACTTGATTGGTCCTGTGCAGAGCAGGGCGAGCAGGGCAGGGCTGGCGCTATTACTTCAAATTTTTTTTTTTTTTTTTTTTTTTTACGTGGTGGTGGCGTGAACTTGATTGGTCCTGTGCAGAGCAGGGCGAGCAGGGCAGGGCTGGCGCTATTACTTGAATAATTTTTTTTTTTTTTTTTTTTTTTACGTGGTGGCGTGAACTTGATTGGTCCTGTGCAGAGCAGGGCGAGCAGGGCAGGGCTGGCGCTATTACTTCAAATTTTTTTTTTTTTTTTTTTTTTTACGTGGTGGTGGCGTGAACTTGATTGGTCCTGTGCAGAGCAGGGCGAGCAGGGCAGGGCTGGCGCTATTACTTCAAAAAATTTTTTTTTTTTTTTTTTTTTACGTGGTGGTGGCGTGAACTTGATTGGTCCTGTGCAGAGCAGGGCGAGCAGGGCAGGGCTGGCGCTATTACTTCAAAATTTTTTTTTTTTTTTTTATTTTTACGTGGTGGTGGCGTGAACTTGATTGGTCCTGTGCAGGGGCGAGCAGGGCAGGGCTGGCGCTATTACTTCAAAAAAATTTTTTTTTTTTTTTTTTTACGTGGTGGTGGCGTGAACTTGATTGGTACTGTGCAGAGCAGGGCAGGGCTGGCGCTATTACTTGAATAATTTTTTTTTTTTTTTTTTTTTTACGTGGTGGTGGCGTGAACTTGATTGGTCCTGTGCAGAGCAGGGCGAGCAGGGCAGGGCTGGCGCTATTACTTGAATAATTTTTTTTTTTTTTTTTTTTTTTACGTGGTGGTGGCGTGAACTTGATTGGTCCTGTGCAGAGCAGGGCGAGCAGGGCAGGGCTGGCGCTATTACTTCAAAAAAATTTTTTTTTTTTTTTTTTTTACGTGGTGGTGGCGTGAACTTGATTGGTACTGTGCAGAGCAGGGCAGGGCTGGCGCTATTACTTGAATAATTTTTTTTTTTTTTTTTTTTTACGTGGTGGTGGCGTGAACTTGATTGGTCCTGTGCAGAGCAGGGCGAGCAGGGCAGGGCTGGCGCTATTACTTCAAAAATTTTTTTTTTTTTTTTTTTTACGTGGTGGTGGCGTGAACTTGATTGGTCCTGTGCAGAGCAGGGCAGGGCTGGCGCTATTACTTGAATAATTTTTTTTTTTTTTTTTTTTTTTTACGTGGTGGTGGCGTGAACTTGATTGGTCCTGTGCAGAGCAGGGCGAGCAGGGCAGGGCTGGCGCTATTACTTCAAAAATTTTTTTTTTTTTTTTTTTTTTCACGTGGTGGTGGCGTGAACTTGATTGGTACTGTGCAGAGCAGGGCAGGGCTGGCGCTATTACTTGAATAATTTTTTTTTTTTTTTTTTTTACGTGGTGGTGGCGTGAACTTGATTGGTCCTGTGCAGAGCAGGGCGAGCAGGGCAGGGCTGGCGCTATTACTTCAAAAATTTTTTTTTTTTTTTTTTTTTTACGTGGTGGTGGCGTGAACTTGATTGGTCCTGTGCAGAGCAGGGCAGGGCTGGCGCTATTACTTGAATAATTTTTTTTTTTTTTTTTTTTTTACGTGGTGGTGGCGTGAACTTGATTGGTCCTGTGCAGAGCAGGGCGAGCAGGGCAGGGCTGGCGCTATTACTTGAACAATTTTTTTTTTTTTTTTTTTTTTTACGTGGTGGTGGCGTGAACTTGATTGGTCCTGTGCAGAGCAGGGCGAGCAGGGCAGGGCTGGCGCTATTACTTCAAAATTTTTTTTTTTTTTTTTTTTTTACGTGGTGGTGGCGTGAACTTGATTGGTACTGTGCAGAGCAGGGCAGGGCTGGCGCTATTACTTGAATAATTTTTTTTTTTTTTTTTTTTTTACGTGGTGGTGGCGTGAACTTGATTGGTCCTGTGCAGAGCAGGGCGAGCAGGGCAGGGCTGGCGCTATTACTTCAAAAATTTTTTTTTTTTTTTTTTTTTTTACGTGGTGGTGGCGTGAACTTGATTGGTCCTGTGCAGAGCAGGGCAGGGCTGGCGCTATTACTTGAATAATTTTTTTTTTTTTTTTTTTTACGTGGTGGTGGCGTGAACTTGATTGGTCCTGTGCAGAGCAGGGCAGGGCTGGCGCTATTACTTGAATAATTTTTTTTTTTTTTTTTTTTTTTTACGTGGTGGTGGCGTGAACTTGATTGGTCCTGTGCAGAGCAGGGCGAGCAGGGCAGGGCTGGCGCTATTACTTCAAAAATTTTTTTTTTTTTTTTTTTTTTCACGTGGTGGTGGCGTGAACTTGATTGGTACTGTGCAGAGCAGGGCAGGGCTGGCGCTATTACTTGAATAATTTTTTTTTTTTTTTTTTTTACGTGGTGGTGGCGTGAACTTGATTGGTCCTGTGCAGAGCAGGGCGAGCAGGGCAGGGCTGGCGCTATTACTTCAAAAATTTTTTTTTTTTTTTTTTTTTTACGTGGTGGTGGCGTGAACTTGATTGGTCCTGTGCAGAGCAGGGCAGGGCTGGCGCTATTACTTGAATAATTTTTTTTTTTTTTTTTTTTTACGTGGTGGTGGCGTGAACTTGATTGGTCCTGTGCAGAGCAGGGCGAGCAGGGCAGGGCTGGCGCTATTACTTGAACAATTTTTTTTTTTTTTTTTTTTTTTACGTGGTGGTGGCGTGAACTTGATTGGTCCTGTGCAGAGCAGGGCGAGCAGGGCAGGGCTGGCGCTATTACTTCAAAATTTTTTTTTTTTTTTTTTTTTTACGTGGTGGTGGCGTGAACTTGATTGGTACTGTGCAGAGCAGGGCAGGGCTGGCGCTATTACTTGAATAATTTTTTTTTTTTTTTTTTTTTTACGTGGTGGTGGCGTGAACTTGATTGGTCCTGTGCAGAGCAGGGCGAGCAGGGCAGGGCTGGCGCTATTACTTCAAAAATTTTTTTTTTTTTTTTTTTTTTTACGTGGTGGTGGCGTGAACTTGATTGGTCCTGTGCAGAGCAGGGCAGGGCTGGCGCTATTACTTGAATAATTTTTTTTTTTTTTTTTTTTACGTGGTGGTGGCGTGAACTTGATTGGTCCTGTGCAGAGCAGGGCAGGGCTGGCGCTATTACTTGAATAATTTTTTTTTTTTTTTTTTTTTTTTACGTGGTGGTGGCGTGAACTTGATTGGTCCTGTGCAGAGCAGGGCGAGCAGGGCAGGGCTGGCGCTATTACTTCAAAAATTTTTTTTTTTTTTTTTTTTTTCACGTGGTGGTGGCGTGAACTTGATTGGTACTGTGCAGAGCAGGGCAGGGCTGGCGCTATTACTTGAATAATTTTTTTTTTTTTTTTTTTTACGTGGTGGTGGCGTGAACTTGATTGGTCCTGTGCAGAGCAGGGCGAGCAGGGCAGGGCTGGCGCTATTACTTCAAAAATTTTTTTTTTTTTTTTTTTTTTACGTGGTGGTGGCGTGAACTTGATTGGTCCTGTGCAGAGCAGGGCAGGGCTGGCGCTATTACTTGAATAATTTTTTTTTTTTTTTTTTTTTTACGTGGTGGTGGCGTGAACTTGATTGGTCCTGTGCAGAGCAGGGCGAGCAGGGCAGGGCTGGCGCTATTACTTGAACAATTTTTTTTTTTTTTTTTTTTTTTACGTGGTGGTGGCGTGAACTTGATTGGTCCTGTGCAGAGCAGGGCGAGCAGGGCAGGGCTGGCGCTATTACTTCAAAATTTTTTTTTTTTTTTTTTTTTTACGTGGTGGTGGCGTGAACTTGATTGGTACTGTGCAGAGCAGGGCAGGGCTGGCGCTATTACTTGAATAATTTTTTTTTTTTTTTTTTTTTTACGTGGTGGTGGCGTGAACTTGATTGGTCCTGTGCAGAGCAGGGCGAGCAGGGCAGGGCTGGCGCTATTACTTCAAAAATTTTTTTTTTTACGTGGTGGTGGCGTGAACTTGATTGGTCCTGTGCAGAGCAGGGCGAGCAGGGCAGGGCTGGCGCTATTACTTGAATAATTTTTTTTTTTTTTTTTTTTTTTTACGTGGTGGTGGCGTGAACTTGATTGGTCCTGTGCAGAGCAGGGCGAGCAGGGCAGGGCTGGCGCTATTACTTCAAAATTTTTTTTTTTTTTTTTTTTTTTACGTGGTGGTGGCGTGAACTTGATTGGTACTGTGCAGAGCAGGGCAGGGCTGGCGCTATTACTTGAATAATTTTTTTTTTTTTTTTTTTTTTTACGTGGTGGTGGCGTGAACTTGATTGGTCCTGTGCAGAAGCAGGGCGAGCAGGGCAGGGCTGGCGCTATTACTTGAATAATTATTATTTATTTTTTTTTTTTTACGTGGTGGTGGCGTGAACTTGATTGGTCCTGTGCAGAGCAGGGCGAGCAGGGCAGGGCTGGCGCTATTACTTCAAAAATTTTTTTTTTTTTTTTTTTTTTTTTACGTGGTGGTGGCGTGAACTTGATTGGTCCTGTGCAGAGCAGGGCGAGCAGGGCAGGGCTGGCGCTATTACTTGAAAATTTTTTTTTTTTTTTTTTTTTTACGTGGTGGTGGCGTGAACTTGATTGGTCCTGTGCAGAGCAGGGCGAGCAGGGCAGGGCTGGCGCTATTACTTGAATAATTTTTTTTTTTTTTTTTTTTTTTACGTGGTGGTGGCGTGAACTTGATTGGTCCTGTGCAGAGCAGGGCGAGCAGGGCAGGGCTGGCGCTATTACTTCAAAAAATTTTTTTTTTTTTTTTTTTTTTTACGTGGTGGTGGCGTGAACTTGATTGGTCCTGTGCAGAGCAGGGCGAGCAGGGCAGGGCTGTCGCTATTACTTCAAAAAATTTTTTTTTTTTTTTTTTTTTTTACGTGGTGGTGGCGTGAACTTGATTGGTCCTGTGCAGAGCAGGGCGAGCAGGGCAGGGCTGGCGCTATTACTTCAAAAAATTTTTTTTTTTTTTTTTTTTTTACGTGGTGGTGGCGTGAACTTGATTGGTCCTGTGCAGAGCAGGGCGAGCAGGGCAGGGCTGGCGCTATTACTTCAAAATTTTTTTTTTTTTTTTTTTTTTTACGTGGTGGTGGCGTGAACTTGATTGGTCCTGTGCAGAGCAGGGCGAGCAGGGCAGGGCTGGCGCTATTACTTCAAAATTTTTTTTTTTTTTTTTTTTTACGTGGTGGTGGCGTGAACTTGATTGGTCCTGTGCAGAGCAGGGCGAGCAGGGCAGGGCTGGCGCTATTACTTCAAAAATTTTTTTATTTATTTTTTTTTTACGTGGTGGTGGCGTGAACTTGATTGGTACTGTGCAGAGCAGGGCAGGGCTGGCGCTATTACTTGAATAATTTTTTTTTTGTTTTTTTTTTTTTACGTGGTGGTGGCGTGAACTTGATTGGTCCTGTGCAGAGCAGGGCGAGCAGGGCAGGGCTGGCGCTATTACTTCAAAATTTTTTTTTTTTTTTTTTTTTTTTTACGTGGTGGTGGCGTGAACTTGATTGGTCCTGTGCAGAGCAGGGCGAGCAGGGCAGGGCTGGCGCTATTACTTGAACAATTTTTTTTTTTTTTTTTTTTTTACGTGGTGGTGGCGTGAACTTGATTGGTCCTGTGCAGAGCAGGGCAGGGCTGGCGCTATTACTTGAATAATTTTTTTTTTTTTTTTTTTTTTTACGTGGTGGTGGCGTGAACTTGATTGGTCCTGTGCAGAGCAGGGCGAGCAGGGCAGGGCTGGCGCTATTACTTCAAAAATTTTTTTTTTTTTTTTTTTTTTTACGTGGTGGTGGCGTGAACTTGATTGGTCCTGTGCAGAGCAGGGCGAGCAGGGCAGGGCTGGCGCTATTACTTCAAAAAATTTTTTTTTTTTTTTTTTTTTTACGTGGTGGTGGCGTGAACTTGATTGGTCCTGTGCAGAGCAGGGCGAGCAGGGCAGGGCTGGCGCTATTACTTCAAAAAATTTTTTTTTTTTTTTTTTTTTTTACGTGGTGGTGGCGTGAACTTGATTGGTCCTGTGCAGAGCAGGGCGAGCAGGGCAGGGCTGGCGCTATTACTTCAAAATTTTTTTTTTTTTTTTTTTTTTTTTACGTGGTGGTGGCGTGAACTTGATTGGTCCTGTGCAGAGCAGGGCGAGCAGGGCAGGGCTGGCGCTATTACTTGAACAATTTTTTTTTTTTTTTTTTTTTTACGTGGTGGTGGCGTGAACTTGATTGGTCCTGTGCAGAGCAGGGCAGGGCTGGCGCTATTACTTGAATAATTTTTTTTTTTTTTTTTTTTTTTACGTGGTGGTGGCGTGAACTTGATTGGTCCTGTGCAGAGCAGGGCGAGCAGGGCAGGGCTGGCGCTATTACTTCAAAAATTTTTTTTTTTTTTTTTTTTTTTACGTGGTGGTGGCGTGAACTTGATTGGTCCTGTGCAGAGCAGGGCGAGCAGGGCAGGGCTGGCGCTATTACTTCAAAAAATTTTTTTTTTTTTTTTTTTTTTACGTGGTGGTGGCGTGAACTTGATTGGTCCTGTGCAGAGCAGGGCGAGCAGGGCAGGGCTGGCGCTATTACTTCAAAAAATTTTTTTTTTTTTTTTTTTTTTTACGTGGTGGTGGCGTGAACTTGATTGGTCCTGTGCAGAGCAGGGCGAGCAGGGCAGGGCTGGCGCTATTACTTCAAAAAATTTTTTTTTTTTTTTTTTTTTTTACGTGGTGGTGGCGTGAACTTGATTGGTCCTGTGCAGAGCAGGGCGAGCAGGGCAGGGCTGGCGCTATTACTTCAAAAAATTTTTTTTTTTTTTTTTTTTTTTACGTGGTGGTGGCGTGAACTTGATTGGTCCTGTGCAGAGCAGGGCGAGCAGGGCAGGGCTGGCGCTATTACTTCAAAATTTTTTTTTATTTTTTATTTTTTTACGTGGTGGTGGCGTGAACTTGATTGGTACTGTGCAGAGCAGGGCAGGGCTGGCGCTATTACTTGAATAATTTTTTTTTTGTTTTTTTTTTTTTACGTGGTGGTGGCGTGAACTTGATTGGTCCTGTGCAGAGCAGGGCGAGCAGGGCAGGGCTGGCGCTATTACTTCAAAATTTTTTTTTTTTTTTTTTTTTTTTTACGTGGTGGTGGCGTGAACTTGATTGGTCCTGTGCAGAGCAGGGCGAGCAGGGCAGGGCTGGCGCTATTACTTGAACAATTTTTTTTTTTTTTTTTTTTTTACGTGGTGGTGGCGTGAACTTGATTGGTCCTGTGCAGAGCAGGGCGAGCAGGGCAGGGCTGGCGCTATTACTTGAATAATTTTTTTTTTTTTTTTTTTTTTTACGTGGTGGTGGCGTGAACTTGATTGGTCCTGTGCAGAGCAGGGCGAGCAGGGCAGGGCTGGCGCTATTACTTCAAAAATTTTTTTTTTTTTTTTTTTTTACGTGGTGGTGGCGTGAACTTGATTGGTCCTGTGCAGAGCAGGGCGAGCAGGGCAGGGCTGGCGCTATTACTTCAAAAATTTTTTTTATTTTTTTTTTTTTTACGTGGTGGTGGCGTGAACTTGATTGGTACTGTGCAGAGCAGGGCAGGGCTGGCGCTATTACTTGAATAATTTTTTTTTTGTTTTTTTTTTTTTACGTGGTGGTGGCGTGAACTTGATTGGTCCTGTGCAGAGCAGGGCGAGCAGGGCAGGGCTGGCGCTATTACTTCAAAAATTTTTTTTTTTTTTTTTTTACGTGGTGGTGGCGTGAACTTGATTGGTCCTGTGCAGAGCAGGGCGAGCAGGGCAGGGCTGGCGCTATTACTTCAAAATTTTTTTTTTTTTTTTTTTTTTTTTACGTGGTGGTGGCGTGAACTTGATTGGTCCTGTGCAGAGCAGGGCGAGCAGGGCAGGGCTGGCGCTATTACTTGAACAATTTTTTTTTTTTTTTTTTTTTACGTGGTGGTGGCGTGAACTTGATTGGTCCTGTGCAGAGCAGGGCGAGCAGGGCAGGGCTGGCGCTATTACTTGAATAATTTTTTTTTTTTTTTTTTTTTTTACGTGGTGGTGGCGTGAACTTGATTGGTCCTGTGCAGAGCAGGGCGAGCAGGGCAGGGCTGGCGCTATTACTTCAAAAATTTTTTTTTTTTTTTTTTTTTTACGTGGTGGTGGCGTGAACTTGATTGGTCCTGTGCAGAGCAGGGCGAGCAGGGCAGGGCTGGCGCTATTACTTCAAATTTTTTTTTTTTTTTTTTTTTTTTTACGTGGTGGTGGCGTGAACTTGATTGGTCCTGTGCAGAGCAGGGCGAGCAGGGCAGGGCTGGCGCTATTACTTAAAAATTTTTTTTTTTTTTTTTTTTTTTTACGTGGTGGTGGCGTGAACTTGATTGGTCCTGTGCAGAGCAGGGCGAGCAGGGCAGGGCTGGCGCTATTACTTGAAATTTTTTTTTTTTTTTTTTTTTTTTACGTGGTGGTGGCGTGAACTTGATTGGTCCTGTGCAGAGCAGGGCGAGCAGGGCAGGGCTGGCGCTATTACTTCAAAAATTTTTTTTTTTTTTTTTTTTTTACGTGGTGGTGGCGTGAACTTGATTGGTCCTGTGCAGAGCAGGGCGAGCAGCGCAGGGCTGGCGCTATTACTTCAAAAATTTTTTTTATTTTTTTTTTTTTTACGTGGTGGTGGCGTGAACTTGATTGGTACTGTGCAGAGCAGGGCAGGGCTGGCGCTATTACTTGAATAATTTTTTTTTTGTTTTTTTTTTTTTACGTGGTGGTGGCGTGAACTTGATTGGTCCTGTGCAGAGCAGGGCGAGCAGGGCAGGGCTGGCGCTATTACTTCAAAAATTTTTTTTTTTTTTTTTTTACGTGGTGGTGGCGTGAACTTGATTGGTCCTGTGCAGAGCAGGGCGAGCAGGGCAGGGCTGGCGCTATTACTTCAAAATTTTTTTTTTTTTTTTTTTTTTTTTACGTGGTGGTGGCGTGAACTTGATTGGTCCTGTGCAGAGCAGGGCGAGCAGGGCAGGGCTGGCGCTATTACTTGAACAATTTTTTTTTTTTTTTTTTTTTACGTGGTGGTGGCGTGAACTTGATTGGTCCTGTGCAGAGCAGGGCGAGCAGGGCAGGGCTGGCGCTATTACTTGAATAATTTTTTTTTTTTTTTTTTTTTTTACGTGGTGGTGGCGTGAACTTGATTGGTCCTGTGCAGAGCAGGGCGAGCAGGGCAGGGCTGGCGCTATTACTTCAAAAATTTTTTTTTTTTTTTTTTTTTTTACGTGGTGGTGGCGTGAACTTGATTGGTCCTGTGCAGAGCAGGGCGAGCAGGGCAGGGCTGGCGCTATTACTTCAAAAATTTTTTTTTTTTTTTTTTTTTTACGTGGTGGTGGCGTGAACTTGATTGGTCCTGTGCAGAGCAGGGCGAGCAGGGCAGGGCTGGCGCTATTACTTCAAATTTTTTTTTTTTTTTTTTTTTTTTACGTGGTGGTGGCGTGAACTTGATTGGTCCTGTGCAGAGCAGGGCGAGCAGGGCAGGGCTGGCGCTATTACTTAAAAATTTTTTTTTTTTTTTTTTTTTTTACGTGGTGGTGGCGTGAACTTGATTGGTCCTGTGCAGAGCAGGGCGAGCAGGGCAGGGCTGGCGCTATTACTTGAAATTTTTTTTTTTTTTTTTTTTTTTTACGTGGTGGTGGCGTGAACTTGATTGGTCCTGTGCAGAGCAGGGCGAGCAGGGCAGGGCTGGCACTAGTACTTGAATAATTTTTTTTTTTTTTTTTTTTTTTACGTGGTGGTGGCGTGAACTTGATTCCTGTGCAGAGCAGGGCGAGCAGGGCAGGGCTGGCGCTATTACTTCAAAAATTTTTTTTTTTTTTTTTTTTTTTACGTGGTGGTGGCGTGAACTTGATTGGTCCTGTGCAGAGCAGGGCGAGCAGGGCAGGGCTGGCGCTATTACTTCAAAATTTTTTTTTTTTTTTTTTTTTTTTTACGTGGTGGTGGCGTGAACTTGATTGGTCCTGTGCAGAGCAGGGCGAGCAGGGCAGGGCTGGCGCTATTACTTCAAAAAAATTTTTTTTTTTTTTTTTTTTTACGTGGTGGTGGCGTGAACTTGATTGGTCCTGTGCAGAGCAGGGCGAGCAGGGCAGGGCTGGCGCTATTACTTCAAAAATTTATTTATTTTTTTTTTTTTTACGTGGTGGTGGCGTGAACT